>NC_068360.1:21969688-21999097 GCF_020536995.1 Dreissena polymorpha
CAACATCAGGCACACTCTGGCCTTCACAAACGGTCAAATGACCACTCGAATAATGCACACGAGAAATAAACAGATATAATAAAACAATATTTACAAAATTAATGATAAATATTAAAACGGAAATAGAAAATATCATAATCATAATCCTTATAATAATGATAACATTCTACATAAATCATACCTTTATGTTCTCCAATACTTAATATACCATTCGAACTGTCCAGTTACTGCACTGCAAAAATAAACTTGCAAAGATTGTTTATTCCATGTGGACATGCGTTCAAAGAAAGTAAGGTCAACTAACACAAGCCAACTGGCTTATCAACATCTGGAACACTCTAGCCTTTACAAACGGTCAAATGACAACAAAAGCCAACTGGCTTATCAACATCTGGCACGCTGGCCTTTACAAACGGTCAAATGACCACACAAGCCAACTGGCTAATCAACAACAGGCCCACTCTGGCCTTTACAAACGGTCAACTAAAAACTCGGATAATGCATAAGAGAATAAAACAGATATAATAAAACAATATTTACAAAATAATTATTGTTATTAAAACAAAAATTAAAAAATCATTATCATAATCTTAATAATAATAACATACTACATAAACCATACCTTTATGTTCTCCAATACTTAATAAACCATTCAAACTGTCCGCTTACAAATAAACTTGCAATATTGTTTATTCCATGTGGACATGCGTTCTAAGAAAGTACGATCAACTAACACAAGCCAACTGGCGTATCAACATAAGGCATACTCTGGCCTTCACAAACGGTCAACTGACCACACATGCCAACCGGCTTATACTCATCAGGCACCTATTGCCATCAACAAACTATCAACTGACCACTAAGATAATAAAATAGAATAAAACAGAAATAATAAAACAATATTTATAAAATTAATGATAATTATTAAAACAAAAATAAAAAACATCATAATCATAATCCTGCTAATAATACTAACATACTACATAAACCATAAATTTATGTTATTCAATACTAATATACTATTCGAAATGTCCAGTTACTGCACTGCAAACATTAAACTTGCAAAGATTGTTAATTCTATGTGACGTTTGTTCTAAGAAAGTTCGGTAAACTGACAACACAAGCCAACTGGCTTTCACACATTAGATAGAATGGCTTTAAAAAACGGTCAACTTACCATACAAGCCAACTGGCTTTCCAAATCAGGCCCATTCGCCTTAAACAAATTGGTCCAATGACCACAAGAAACATACACAAATACCAAACACAAGTTACTAATGTTTTCACAATTAATACGTATTTTCTGCTCTTTAATTTAAAACTACCGACTTGACATTTGTTTTATGTTCAATTCACCAACACAGACATACTTTAAGCTACTGATCGAAACCTGGCTCAAATTTCCATGGAAATAGCATGGGCTCAATAGATACAATAGAACACTTTATTAATTTTGATCAACTAGTTTGTAAATAACAAAATCCTTAATACACTCAAATACAAAGCTATAGGTACTCGGTCGGCTGGAAACCTCGTCAAATTATTGAATTTTAACCTGTCAAACAAATCTCAAAGAAAACCTGTATTGATGCAAAGTTTAATTTCTGTGACTCTAAAAAGAATACCTTTACCCACTGGGAATAATCCCTGTTGCTGAACCGTAACTTGTTTTTGTTCAATTAAACTTAAAAACGAGAAACGCGTTCATTGTTTGTGCTTAACCATAACCGTACTCTCTTTCTCATCTAAATAATATGTATAGACCAACACTATTCCGTATTTGTCAAACCTATAATAATTGCATTTACTCAAAGTTAGTAAATGTAGTATTATCTATTAACAAAATACTGTAAAACACTCATCCTCATCATCAATAACATTAGCATCATCATCATCATTAATAACATCACCAATAAAATCATCATTATTAATCTTGACAAATATAAGATTTTCTAATACATTATTATACAAAAAAACAAATCATACCTTTCGAGCTGCCCTCTTACTTTAATGTTACACTATTCTTTATTTATCCTTCGAATTGTCAAGCTACTGAAAAAATAAACTTTGCAAACATTTGTTAATGCAATTTCAACATGTGTTTTGAGAAATTTCGATGAACTGACACGCAAGCAAACTGGCTTTTACGCATCTGAAAAAATCTGCCTTCAACAAACTGTCAACTGACAACACAAACCAACCGGTTAATTCACATAAGCCAATCTGGCCTTTAATAACATACATGTAATATTCTCCAATATATTGAATACCCTTCGAACAGTACAATCTTACAAAATATAATAGACACAAAAATGTAAATGTAAACGTACGTTTTAACAAGTTTGGTTAAAATACTACAGGCGCCAACTGGTTTTATCCACATCTTGTCAACTGGCTTTCACCAAACGATAAGCAAATTACACATCTTAACTGGCATTAAAAAAACGGCAAAATACCATAAAAGCAAAATGTCTTTACACATCAAGCCAACAGGTCACCAAACAAGAACAAAAACTATTCACGAAAACAAAATGACTTAAAATGCTAATAAATCATGTGATACTTTTGTTATCATTACAGTACCTAATATTTAAAAGTGCATTTTACTATGACGAAAATAAATTTAACAAAACCGATTATTGCCTTTCATTTTAGTTTTAAAACAACAGTCTTACTGTCAACGCTCTTTTCAAACCAAATTTATACCACATCATATCCAAAATATGGTAATTAGCACATATGCATGTTGTATACAACAATAACATATCAACTGTTTTTTCAATATCCAGCGAACGAGATGCAATATATGCAAAACACAAATATATTTCGAAAAAGTTTTCAAGACAAGTCTCTATTGCTGTTTCATATATAAATAGAATATCTAATTTCCTTAATATATCCATTTTTGATGTTGCATTCTTAATTCACAATTTGAATACCTGAATAGTTGAAAGGCATGTACGCCTAAATTATTATCCGCTCATTATCATACCACTTCATATATCGCACACAAAGATCTTGCTGAATTATAAGGAAATACGGCAGTTAATTGTAATTAATCGTTTGTTGAATCATACGTATGGAACTAATACAACAATTTGTAGCACATATATACCCATACAAGGAGTATATCTTACAAACAATACAAATAAAGCAAGGTGTTCGTAAAAACATGTGGGGGAGTGACCTAATTCTACTACCAATTCAACCTGGAATGACCCACTATGTGGCCTTACCTATATATAATCCTAAAAAACCATTACATTTGCGACCTTTTTTGGAACTTAAATAGTTTAATTTGTATCCAATAGTCGAATCAATTGATGTATCAGAATAATTTGAACTAAACAAAAACTAGAGCACAAATAAAAATATGGAGCAGGTTATTGGATATAATTTTCATAAAAGTTAACAATGAACACAACCTGTGTTAATTTTAATCGGAATGTTGTTGTCAGTGTTATTAAAATAAACAGAACCATCAAGTCTGTCCTTTGTTTGAAACTCCATCTCACCATTCCGCTTCTAGCAGTGAATCAGTCCTCGCATCGAAAATCTTCTCCTTCCGAACACTATGTATTTCGCAAATGAACGCCTAAACTACTTTATCACCCTTTCGTTTTCTTGTTCCATAACGTTTGCCTGTCAAATACACCCTCGAATGGCGACTCAATAGATGTGCAAATCATATATACCCCAAAACGAAAAACTCGTGCGCTTTCGCGCTAAAACATGCACACAAAACCCTTGCATTATTCGCGCTAAACCATTACCATAATCTCTCTTCTAAATAACACGTATTAAACCATACTATACCGTATTTATCAAACCGAGAATAATTTCATATATAAATAAAAGCCGAATGTTATCAATGTAGCGTTTCTTTTTAATTCGTTTATCTAACTTAAAACAATTCTTAATCTAACGGGAGATTGAACTAGGATCTCCCGCGTGGTAACCAGACACTTATTCCGCGACGCTGTTAAGCTTACACGGCTTCTCATATGTTACATAAGAGCTTGTTTTACTACGCAGCAGACAAAATCACTTGATTGCGTCATTCCGGTCTTGGACGCTTATGTCTGCAGTCATTTTATTAATAACACTGTTATATTTCTCGAATGAAACCGGTGAGACTGAAAATTCGATTTCTTTAAAATGTCGAATGTACTCGATTAACTCGATGTTTTGTTGAATAATTGACGGATTAAGAAAAGTGTCAGAGAATTCTTCTTAAACATTTTCAAAGGAAATCGATGTTGAATCAAAAAGGGTAATTTATTTGAATGAATAAGTCGTTCCTTTGTCAGTCGATCAACGAATGTATATCCACAAAGCATAGCCTGCTTACACTTATTGATTTAAAATGAAAAAGATTTATAGCAATTAAAGACTTTTTCATTGCATCAGGAACAAATTAAATTTAAAAAATATTGTAGGATAAATATAATTCTATGTTAGTGTGATAGTGAATTTATCCGACTCGTATAAGAAATGCTTACACGGCTCGGCAAGCCTCACCGTGTAAACCTGTTCTCTATAATCGCTTTTCAGATAATTGACTAAATTGAGCGAAACAAAATGATAAATATGTTGCTTACTTGAAATTTAACATCGACATCCGCAGTAAGACACATCATATAACAACATGCTTATAAACAACAATGTAATTGTTTATGTGAAAACAGTTTCAAAAGTTAAATGAGAGGAAATTAACATAAAACTTTACAGGTAATCTGTGTTCATGGTACTTCCCCATTGTTTTCACATTTTTGACCGGATTTAAATTCGGTTGTTATGATTGGTTATTACGTTTTACGGTTAAAATTATTTTGAATTCCAAAAACAAGTCCATAGACGACGAATGTCCCCGTAAATTAAACTTCACACATAAATAGTTGTTGAGTTACATTTATTGATGAAAACCATTAATATCAGTGAACATTTTGAAGATTGTTTATAAAAGGTAACTAACTGGTGTAAATATTTTGCCTCATAACTAATTCTAACATTGACTTGTAGAT
The DNA here is from genome assembly GCF_020536995.1 of Dreissena polymorpha. NCBI lineage: Eukaryota > Metazoa > Mollusca > Bivalvia > Myida > Dreissenidae > Dreissena > Dreissena polymorpha. The sequence goes on from NC_068360.1 coordinate 21,974,713, forward strand.
GAAAGGCATAATTGATATATAGCGCTGCATCTTGATTTGATGATCAATAGTTTCATATATTACGGTATCTCCTGGTACTGGGTCAAAAATAGACCTTGAACGAAAATATCATTTAATTATAACTTAAATTTTGTATCATACAAAAGCTGCAAGTGATAATTATCATATTGACCTTTAAGCGAGTGCATTCATATTGCACGCGACAAACTGCCTTGATATGATTAGCGGTTGAACTACTATATTTCGAATACATGATACAGTAATTGCCAGAACAAGTTCATGTACATTCACTATATCCATGTAAAAAATAATGGCCAGTGTAAACGAATGCTTAAGGTTGTTAATGCGTTATGATTTACATACAAATAGAAACGTTCCCTCATAGTGCAAATTAGCTTTGAGTAATCCAAACAGTTTCGTCAACCGAAATTATATTAAGCACTCACATATAATAACCAATGGTGACCACTATATTTACTCTTTATTGGTTTTATGATATAGATACAGGCGGACCAATAAACGATGGGTACACTATAAATAAATAAGACTAATTATTGATATTATGTTTCAATGTTACATTTAAAAGACTTCATCTCTTATGCGACCTTAATCGTGCATGACTGCACTACACACGCATGCCCGCACGAATGAACACGCACCAACGCGTGCACGTACTCATGCACACTCTTAAGTACACGCATAAATGTGTGTGTGTGTGTGTGTTCGTAAATGTTATATTAATATTAATCCACACCTCTCCTTATGAACATCATAACATCCACTTTTGCACACAGTTACTGTCGTTATTTCTTATTATTTTATATTAATATATCGTTTACATTACATTTTATGTTACTTGATTTCACCGTATTGTGAAAATGGTGATCTTTTCGATGCACTTCGATCCGACAACGGGGACGTGGTTCTACACGACTGGAAAACAAGGCTGAAAGTGAGCTACCAGATACCGTGTGGAATAGACTACATGCCCACAAATAATTCGTTTCGGTATGTCTTCCATTTTCATATCTATATTGACCTTAAATTAAGAACGCGTATTTAATAAAGCATTTGAACCACAATCAACTCTTAACCCAATTCCGTCTCTTAAGCCGACAGCGCGTCTGTTTCACACTATTGTGTGTTTCCGATTACTGTTAATGTCGGAGTTCAATATAAACAGTGTTTGCTCAAGTCACTTCAGTGTACCGATTCTCCCAAGTGCATTCCAAAAGTGTTCTGAAAGTGTCAATTAAGTATACCGACTATTTTTTTTTTTTAAAGTGTATGAATGTGTTGTTGCCAGTAGATGTTTGAGATAGTATTGACCCTGCGTCGAAAGTTGAATTATTTGTTTTCACATCTATTATCTTTCCATCAGGGGAACCATTCTACATTTGGACATCAAGTTAAAAAACATCGTGCTTGACAAAAAATTCAACGCTAAATTGATAGATTTCGGCTTGTCAAGGGAGTCAATGACAGGAAGCAATATAACAACTGCGCCTACGGAATTATACCGTCCACCAGGTGTTCATAAAACGAGCCCTTTACTGGATTGGTATGCTTTCGGTGTTGGTAAGACCTAAGAACATCGTAACATTACACAGCTTCTCTAGTTAAGTTAGTAAGAATAAACATACCGTACTGAGAATCGTGAATGTTTGTCCGAAAGCGGTTATAATCCCAATACAAAATATCCATTTCAAGGCGTTTTAACATTTTTATATTCAATGGTTCGCTGTTTGTATCGTTCTGATTAATATAGAAAAAGTACCACTTAAGTAGAACGGGGAAGAACTTTCCTTCTGAACATGTTTCAGGTGTTATCTTGTTTATATGTTTGAAATATGCACCTTCTTAACGTCGTTTGTTATTAGCTTATCTACTTTTTTGAAAACAATGAGCTATTGTCATCACTCCCTGAGCGTCGGCGTCGGCGTCCGGTTAAGTTTTTTGTGTTTAGGTCCACTTTTCTCATAAAGTATCAAAGCTATTGCACTCAAAGTTGGTACACTTACTATCATGAGGGGACTTGGCAGGCAGGCAAAGTTAGATAACTCTGGCTGGCATTTTGACATAATTATGTGCCCTTTTTATACTTAGAAAATTGAAAATTTGGTTACGTTTAGTGGTTAGGTCCACTTTATTCCTAAAGTATCAAAGCTATTGCTTTCATACTTGCAACACTTACTAACTATCATAAGGGGACTGTGCAGGACAAGTTATGTAACTCTGTTCGGGATTTTGACATAATTATGACCCCTTTATACTTGGAAAATTGAAAATTTCGATAAGTTTTGTGTTTTGGTCCACTTTACTCCTAAAGTATTATAGCTATCGCTTTCAGACTTGGAACGCTCGCTTACTATCATAAGGGAACCGTACAGGACAAGTTGCATAACTCTGATTGGCATTTTGACGGAATTATGTCGTTTTTTTGACTAAGTAACTTTGAATATTTTGTTTAATTTTTGTGTTTAGATCCACTTTACTTCTAAAGTATCAGGGCTGTTGCTTTCAAACTTCAAATACTTTCATACTATCCTGAGGGTACTGTACCTGGAAAGTTGAATTTGACCTTGACCATTGAATGACCTTGACTTTTAAGGTCAAATTATTTATGATCAGATTTCATTCATATTTTGACAAAACAACACTTATCTGACATACCACAATAGACTCCATCCAAACCACCCCCAGGCCCATCCCCAGAATCCCCCCCCCCCGAAAAAATAATTTGTTTTCCATTTATTCTTGTTTTTGAAAGATCATCTAATAAATGACTACACCATCACACTATATCCCCTTCTCAACCCATCCACCGACCACACCCCGACCCCCCTCCCCCCAAAAAAAACTTTACTTTATTTTTGAAAGACCGTCCAACCATCCCACACAAGAATCCCCCTCCCCATTTTTTCTTTTCACTTTTTGATGGTAATATAATTAATGACCACACCCCCACACTATACACCCCTCGACACCCCCACCGCTCCCCCTTTTTTGATTGAAGTATTGAGATAGGTCCCTTCACCCTAAAAAGGAAAAATAGATGAGCAGTCTGCACCCGCTAGGCGGTGCTTTATGCATTTTTGTCAAAATTAGTTAATTTTGATAGTTTTCTTTCGCATTCAATTATTTGGTTACATGACGAGTTCACAGGCAATACAATACATATTAACGTTGACCAGTATGCTTTTGTATTTTGTTAGTTATATATGTGTTATAATTCTTTTGTCAATGCCAAGTAATTCGCGAGATACCCCGGTACTTTAGTTGAAATTCACAACGTAAATTGAATGATCTCAATGTTGTACCCGCTACGAAATTTTTATTTACAAATAAATACACCCACGTCAATTTTCGCGCGTTTTTATCTGGACAAAGAATTTCATTTATTTCATGTAGAATTTGTAATCTAAAATAGCTGTACACGAAGCATGCAAACCATGTCAGGTTATTTACGCATGTTGCAATAAAACGGTCCTGATTGGGAGCTTATTTCTTCATATCTTTAAATAGAACCATATGCCGAAATTCATTTGACACTTTCGAAAATTTCAAACGTTTGTGTTTATGCCTCTTATCGTCTATATTACCCAACCATAATTTGGTTTAAAAAATATAAATCGTGCATATATGGGATTATTGATTAACAGTCATTCCTTTGATCCAATCATTAATTGACAATGCAAACTAATGAGCAGGTGTTAACCGCGTTCACACCGTTGCAATTAATATCATTTTCGGTTTCGTTACCGTTTCGAAGAATCCGCTATTGTTTTGATTTCTTTAATGTTCGGCGTCCTTGGATATTTAACGACATAAAAAACTTTGTCGCTACTACTCATTGTTGCGGTTAACAAAGAATTCCAAATTGCGAAATGACGTTGCATCATGTTCGCAAACAAGCCAAGCGGCTCTCATTATATTATAAGCAGACGACAAATGTTGATTCCGATTGGATGATTAAAATACACTGTTACTGTTTACAATCGACATTACCGCAAGTGATCGGTGACTAATTAGATAATTGATTGCACTTTGTTATCTGATTATAAGCAATACACAGTGTACAAACACATGGTCAGCGTGTTTATTCTATGTATGTCTGTCAATAAACTGGGCTACCGCTCTTATAGATTTATAGTAGCCCGGCGGGCGTGAGCTGTAAACTTTCAGTAGCCCGATGAAAAATTTCGGTAACCCCCGGGCTCCGGGCAATGGATTTGTCGGACACTGAATATATACATACTTTGCACTTATTTTGTAACCGTTCCAGTTTATTTATCCCAAAATGATGTATATATCATTGAAATATACTAAATTAAGCACTTACGCGATGTTCGATATATTAGAGATAATCAATTAAGTTAATGATTATAGGGATAATACACGTTTTCGAGGGCATGATCATCTGCGGGCGCTCGAAAAAAACGTATTTTGAGAGCGCCAGCAGATGATCATGTCCGAGAAAATGTGTATTTTCGCTATTATTGCATAAACAAATCACACATACCAAAACAATTTTAAAAAACACTGAAAGCAATGTTTTGTTCATTCGACATCGACAAAATAATTTGATTATTTCAATACAGTTCAAGGTTGTGTTTTACATATGCCTCGCTCGGTCATCAGCCGAAATGACGAGGCTTTACCTTCGGATAGGCAGTTTTCGATTTAAAATGTGTTTAAACAGTGGATAAATGCAAAGTTGAAATGCAGCCGCGTAAAGTAAGAAATGAGGAATTATTTTGGAATTTACAGCAGGAACGTTGAAGGTACATACACACTTACATTTACAGCCTAGTCTTTTGAAAGTGTTGAGTAAATAACCTTCAATGACGTTGCCAATACAATAAAGCCGTTGTCAAGAGAGTGCAGATGGTATAACTTGAAAAGTGGATGGAAATAGTAATTATCCCTGCATGCATGAGGAAACTGGTGCTTATTCAGTTCCCCATTTATGCTTGGAAAGTCGTCGAAGGCTGGAGAAGGGAAGTAACTGCGCGTAGACCAGATTATGGATATGAAAAACACATAACAGGGCTTGAACGGCACATGAATCGCATTGTTAATACACGATTTCTCCCGTTCAAGCCCTCCTTTTGCCTAGTTTCTGCACCCCGCCAGAGGGCATTATAGATAGAGTTTATGCAATAATAGGTATTGACAATATCCAGAGAGTGACTACTTAAAGATAATTTCATTCCAATCGAAGTGTCTTCATAAAGACATTTTATAACGTTTTTATTGTTTAAAAACGCAGTCTTTAAAAACATTCGGTTTGATAAAGACATTGCCCATAGAAATGATACATTGCATTTTTTTCTGAACAAATATGTGATCGTATTAAATGTCCATAGTGGACTTGCAAGAGAATTATAAGTAATTTATGTAAAAATTATTATGTCTTTTTACTTCTCATTAAGAGTGTTTACATGTATCAAAATGCACATCATTTGCATAATTTTAAGAATCACAATTTAGGTCAAAATAACATTCAATGGATTATTTATATATATTGTAAGTAAATATTTTCTTACACTATTCATATATGCGCGGAATGTATGCTTTACAATGAATACAGAAAAAACAGTTCAGTTGATTTAAACGAAATCCTCATATTGAATATCACCACCAATGTAATGTCAATTAGAGGCAGTGACTCGTTGAATTGATGTTTAAAAATAATGTGCGGTGGTAGATCTGGCTTTCAATGTGCCGCTCCAGCACTTCTACTTTTAATTGATTCTACAGCACATATTTGTTTTTTCCTATTCTGAGTTCCCCTGTAGGAACTGGAGCCAATGCATGGTTTGGTATATGGTTGAGGTTATTATCAATTTCCCTAGAATTAGCTTGTAAGCCAATCTCGCTTGAATAAATCAGATGGATGTCAAGCACTTTGGTGTCTGCACCCCCAATGTGCTTTTAAGACACAACCTGGGTTTTAAATGTTTAAGATATTGACCCATAAATATTTGTGCAACAATGAGTTTTCAAATTTATGTTATCTATGAACACTCAATACACCATGTCCACTGACCTCAGTTTAACATTGACATTTACCAACATTTGGACACACACGTATACAGGATGTCCTAATTAATGGTTAAAACAAAATAACGCGTTTCGTTTAACATCAATACCGCTTGCTACAAAGCGTTAATACTTGCAGGATTGTAATCTATGAACACTATCAAACAATTTAGTGATTACTTTCGTAGTATTTTTGTTTTATTTGTTGTTCATAGTTTCTGAACATAAATTAAAGCAATTGATTATCAAAATATAATATATTTTGTTATTTTAATGAATTAAGTACGTGCAATACAAGTCAAATATGAATAAAAAAGAACGACGAACGTTTCGAATACTACTTGATGTATTTTATTCCTTAGCAAAGGGAGCGAAGCTTTTATTATATGTGCAAACACTTAAATTTCGTATTCAATTGGAATAAGTGAATTCACAATATGAATTAAAGCAACATAGAAATAAAACAACAAATATAGTGTGTTCAGTTTCGTGCAGTAATACAAGCAGAAGACATTTAATGTAATTGTTTTTCAGCAAAATTAACGTATTATATTGACACTTGACATGTTTATACTGAATCTGTATATATTTATATTGAAATTACGCGTTGATACGTTCCAGTACGTGCTGTTTAGCACAATATATTTCGAACGCCCCGTCTTGTGAACAACGGGTGAACCGGGCTCGTTAAACTTATCATTATCGTGTGATAGACATGCTTCACAGATACTATACAATAAAAATTGCTCATGGTCCCTCTGTGTTACTCTTTATCTCTCCGTCTGACTCATTCTCGCTTTCTCTGACTATCGATTTTCACCATTTTAAATATGTTCTTCGCACTCTCGCCTTCCCTCCCACTTGCTCTCTCTTATACCGTCTTCCCCCTATTCCACTATTCAGTCGTCTCTTCACTTTTTCACTCTTTCTCACTTCACGAACTCTCTCTCTCTTTTTCACATGCTCGCCTTTTTCTTTCACTCCCATAGCCACCTATGCACTCTCTTTCTCTTGCTAACATACACTGTTTACTCCGATGATGATTATGATGATGATGATGATGATAATGATGATGAACATGATGATGGTGATGATGATATGTGTTTCCTTAATTTCCTTTTCCAGAATTGTTTTCTAACTTTTGCGCAGGAATTTTGGAATTTAGTTTTGCAGCTAGATATTACAATGTATCTCCATTGTCCGAAATCACAAAACGATTTTTAAGCGATATATCCTCACAAACGTCAAAATCCTCGTCACCACTACTAACACCACTATATTTCTCATAACAGTTTTCCATTTTATGATAAATTGCATGAAAATAAAAACTTTAAATCACTCGAAAATATAAGTTCTATTGTCTGTTATAGATTGTCTCGTCCTGACCGCCTGACCACTCATGCGTATCTACGTCATTAAATCATGTCCTTTAAGCAGAAGCGTATCAAGAATTTTTTCAGAGGAGGGGACCCTCCGTTAATCGATTTTTTTTAAATGGCACCTTGTAATTATTCAATTTCCTGCTATCTAATCAGCAAAGTGGTGGGAGACATAATCTTTATCAAGAAATGTGTTTACAGTGTTAGATGGGTGGACCTCCTATTTAACCTTGTTGGATAGCCTACTAGGTCACCCTGTTGGATGGGTGGGTATTTTTCAAACTTGGTTGTAATCATATTATGTATACCTTATTGAGTCTTGTGGTTCAAAACATGTCTAATAAGGCAAAGTAATTGATAAACCTTTTTACAAATTATAAAAATAACATTTTAAGCAACACTCTTTATTTCAAGTTCTATCAAATGTTATGTCATTTTGTAACAAAAACAATACAAGAAGATCTATGCACAGGTATGTTCTTACAACTATTCAACTAATGTTATGATATTTGTACTTTCTCAGAAATGATCACTTAGATAATTCATATATTTCTTCGTACTATCACTGGTTACAATCTACAACTCAGACATGATGTCAGGAATATCCATCCGCCTAGGATGCTTCCGAGCAAACTCACGAACAACATTGGAAAGCTTCACAAAGCGGACAACCTGTCCTGACCCATTGATGATCTTAGTTTTGTCTTAACAAGTCCTAGGGCACTGATACTCCTTTCACACTCGCATGATGTGACAGGGAACACACATGGCAATATACGCCATCCTCTTCTACACTATACACAAGTCCTGGATATTTCTGGAGCCATGATGACTGGAATGTACGATTTGTTTTGCCGAATTGCGTCTTTTTGTACACGTGTTTTTCTGAGGGCTTCCAGTCGGTAGAGAGTAGAGTGTCACGTTCCTCATCAGTAAGTTGACCAATTTTTCGAGCGTACACACTGATGTTAATTGGTGGATGTTGCTGCTGAGGGTGCCGGAGGTGCCTTAGAGCTGAAAATAAATTATCGAAGATAATTAATGACTTTAAAGTTTTCAATAAATTTTCTTTTCATGAAATTAAAAAGTACAATTTGAACACAATCAATTTTTTTAGAAAGAACCTGATAGCAGCAACAGACTTATTTTCAGTTGGTTCATTAGTTTTTTGTTTCTTGTTCCAAATGGATTCAAATGTTGCCTGTTGGCGTTTCATTTTGAAAATGATTTAGTTTATACAAGCAAAGTAGTTCTTCATTTTTGAGAACTTTTTAATTTAAAAAACTATGGACGAACATCAAAGCAGTTAGCCCAATGTGTAAACAAACAAAAAAACAAATTAATTGCCATTCATTAAGTGTGCTGTTGAATTTCACTGGCAATAACTTGTTACTCAAAAGGATTATCACTCTCAAGCGCTAATACCGATTAAATTCAAAAGAAAAACTTACCGACAAATGAATGACGATTGCCAATTGCATTTGTCTAAACTAGCATGAACCAATGATTTTTTTAAAGATAAATGATTGATGTCAAATACCTGAAGGAATAATATTTAAGGTATTAGAAAGCATTTTCTTTTTGTTTTAATGGATTACTTTGAAAATTCTATTTTTTATGATTTTTTTTAGCAACAAGGGGTAATGAACTTTAAAATAATGTTATTGAATTTCTAACCTAAAACTGGTACCATGGCAATACTGGATGAACTGCACACTTTCTTCAAAACAATCCAAATTCTTGTGCTGTTTCTTGATAAAGTATCTCCTATACTAACTAGAAATACCACTTTTGATCAGAAAATTAATACAAAAAGATGTTGTAGTTGTTTTTAATTTCAATAAGCATACTGTTTACCCGGTAGCCTCTTTGTCTGTATATTCAGCCACTTAAAGACTTAAATTGACAGTTTATACTGAATGAAAACATTTTCAACACAAGTGAGGCATTGAATTAAATTTATTTTCTAATCTTTACAAAAAAAATCATGGCGAAGTTATTTAAATATCAGGTACGTCCTTAGTAACACGATAATTCTAGGAAGGCTCCCTAGCAACCCTAATTCGTTCTGTTCATATCTTCCTAACAATCTGTTATGTCATCATTTTTATAGGACAATATTTAATGTATTGTGTTTTATAATTTGGAAATGAAAACATGAATATTGTTTAAGACTAATAAACAAAACAAACTGATTAAAAGTGATTTTTGTTGTAATTATTGGCATTTTATTTTACATGTGTAGCAAGTATATATTTTTTTCAAACGTTATATATACAATTAACATTTTTGTACAAAAAATGTGTTATAAGATAAAAGTTTCTCAATAAAAATAACTAAAAATATATAATAACTCAAGTTTAAACATATGTGTGTCATAATTTCAAAAATAAGTGGGTGGCTGAAGCTAAAGTAATTGATAAAACAATCATAAGAATGATAAACTGAAGTATGATTTTTCAACGGTTTATGCGCAAAATTTGAGATGTCTTTTCTAGCAGTTTTATAAAGTGTACCTGACTAAAATCAATGTTATATTACTTTCAAATCATTTATGTATTGGTATACAATAAGAAAGTGGTAGAATATTTGCGGAAAACATAAAAAAATTGACGAAAACTTGTCTGCTGAAATTTACCGAGATGTTCCGGAAATGACCGATCGTCGGTTTCCGAAAATAATACGGGCAAAAGCCCGCGAAGCGGCCGTTGACCGTTTATTTGTATTAATTTTCTAAAATACAGAGAGACATTACCTTATAGGCTATCAAGTCAAATAATTCCTGCCGTCATCTATTTTCGCGATGGAAAATCAAAGACCGCTGGAGCAATATGGGCACTTCGACAAACGCTACATGACACGTAGATGCATTCCACAAGAAATTATACGTCATGGCAGTGATTATTGTGTAGCAAATCGTACTCTATGTTATTGTATTATATGTTTTTCAACGCCAAATGCGATTTTTTGTTTTTCTTCCTGTTTTCCTGTTTCCCGGCCTAACGCCGTTACGGGAATAAGCCAAATACCAAAGACTGCTTTACTAAATTTCGCGTTCACTTTTTCCAAACATAATGTTCAGAAATATAACCCGTCTAAAATGTATTGCCTAAATCCCAACGCAATTAATCGAATAAGATTAGTCTCGAATTTATTTAATTCGTTCAATTCTGCACCTTATTTTTATTATTATCCTCATAAATTAATAAAAATATAGATTTAAAAAGCCGTTTTTGTTAAAATCATTAATCCCAGCGTTGTTTAGAAATCTTAAATTTAAAGGGAGGTCACCACTTCGAAAATAACAATACCGAAATCCATCATCCGGTGTGTATTCCCTAATTCCGGTCGCGAGCGGTGCATTTTTGGTATTCGTCTGCAGAAGATATTGAGGGAAAAACTGTCCTGTTGAGAGCTCCTGGACTTGGTATATTTTATTTAAAAAATGATTTATTTATAACTAAATAACAACAACCAACTTAAATGTAATTTGGTATAACTATCCACATAATTAACAAATTTCACATAATTTCTTCATTCGAATCCACATTTGTGTTATTCAAAGTATCCTCGAGTATCCTAACATCGTGGTAATAACGAAAGTCGGCCTCGCGAGACGTAAACTGTCCAGAGATAATAGCGGTTCAACACTTAAATATTACATCGGTTATCAGTTAATGTTAACTACGATAGATAAAACAAAAAACATGCAGCAAAATATTACATAATTTACCTTTTCATTGCATACCCATTGCTCAGCGTCTCGGTCCCTGTGTATCCTAAGTTCGGGGTAAACATTCCAGGTTAAAATGTATCATCTTCCGGTTTCAATATGTTAATTTTTTTGCATAAGGCCAATCAAAACAATTGTTTACTGTAACTAATTAACTTTCATTTAGCTGAGAATATTTTTGTATGTGGGATTAACAAGTTCTAACTTTTGAACACTGAAAACTACAAAAACAATATTAACATGTATCATTAAAACATAACTCATTCCTCTGAACCAGGAGAGCAATTGATGCAGTAAAAGGGATCCCCACTCCTTACAACTCTTTTGTCACTTCAGTATATTAGGTGCACCCAATGAGAGCAAACAGTACACTGAACCCAGAAAAAGGTAAAAACCAGAGATACACAATTGACCAATTCTTTAGGCTGGAATCGCTTGCAGACGCAGCACTTTTCAGATTCGGGCATCTCTTCATCAGTTTCACCTTGGGAACTTTCACTTTAGTATAAATGAGATGTACCAGGCCTTTGTGTGTCATCAGCTGGAGTCCTTGTTATAATAGATTTGTTCTGAGATGAGGCCGACCTAGGCTTTTGGCTTGATCTTGGAGCTTTCCCTTTATTTCTTTTGACATTTTTTTTCTTTTCTGTGTTGGTGTTGGCTGCTCTTTATAAGCTATGAATTTTGATTGAATTGGGCTTTCTGTGATGGGTTTCCCTGCTATTATATCACTCACATTTCTCCTTTTTCGTATATTCTCATCCTTTCTCCATTTGATTTCAAATAAATCCTTCACTTGTGACGTGAAAATATCCTCATCCTGATCACCAGCTGCATTTTCATTTATCTGCCTATATGAAAAAGTAGGCATATGGTTTTCATCCTTTTCATTGTAATCGTCTTTGTCACTTTCAGTTCCACTTGTAGCACAAAATACTTCAGCAGGTATTAAACTTTTTTTGTTTTTGCCGTGCTATCTAAAGGATATATCCCAGTCTTCTTAAATGCAGAGTGCAAGTTCTCTGCTGAAAGAGCTTTAGAATAAACTTTACATGATAGCTCACATATATTGTATCTTGTAATACTTGCAGATGTCTCTCGCATGAAATTATTGCAGGTGGAATTATACATCCTCTGGAACGGTCCATAGCAGCCAACGTCAAGAGGCTGGAGAATGTGGGAGCAATGAACTGGTAAAATGAAGAGAATGATGCTTTGCTTCTTTGCCCATTCTACAAGGTCAAGCGATATATGGGACTTATGACCATCCAAAATTAGTAGAAGGTGTTGTTCATTTTCTCTTTGTTGTAGAAATTTTGTCAGATGCTTCTGCAAATAGTATCTGAATACATCTGCATTCACCCACCCTGAGTCAAACATCATGCAGTCAGCTCCTGGTGATGCACCCTTCATGAAATCTGGAATACATCGTTTACCAGCAAAGACAAAAAAGGGTTGAACAGCTACACCACTTGCAGAACCACATCCAATAATTGTAGTTGTCTGTCCCTTTTAGGAAACAACTGATGGGGGATGAAAGTCAGTGCCAGCAACAATAGCAGCTGGAGAAGGGTTTCGAATAACTCCTTTCTCGTCGATGTTGTAAATCAGATGTGGTTTGTCGCTAAGATCATATTTTTTTATTATGGCTTCAAGTTTCTTAAAGTAGTCAGTGACAACAGAATCGGAGGCTCTTTTAGCTCTTACTTTTTCTAAACCTCGTGGTTTCAATACTCTCAGTTGGGGCCATCGCTTTATAAACTTGTTGAACCAATTAAGAGTGAAAGGATTCTCCTTTGTCCTTTTTCCAAGCTGGATGGCAAAGTCGGTAGCAATGTCGCATACCTCCTGTCTTATATATCCATAGCCATATTTGGCCATAACTTGAAGATGGGATGCTAACTTTTCTTCTTCATCAAGTGAAAGGACAGGAAAGCGACCAGTGGTTGTTGTATCGATGCTGATTCTGCCTATCACTCGATCGCGAAGTGTTTGCCCTTTTTATTTATACAATTTTGGAGGCTTTATAGACACTCAAATGTTCCTCCTTGACTGCAAGGTATGCCTTTGTTAAGGTTGTAGGTGAGTACTGCCTCCTTGTAATCACATGCTGAGGAATTGGCTGAAATAAGAACATATTTAGGACTGATACCTTATCCTGGAAAATACATACTTTATTGTGTGTAACAAACAGGAATATACATTCTTTATTATCTATTAAATGTGAAAGTTTCTATTTTATTACTTGTGTTCTTATAATGTATCCCTTGAATACTGCAGCATGGAGGTCCTTTGAATGATAATCCAGTGAATACCATAGACATAATATAATTAGTAGCGTTTACTTAACACATTAAACTCAGTGCTATTTTATTGCATACCATTGATAAAAGGTAGAAAACAGCTTAAATATCAAGTTACTTTAACCGAAAAATAAAAATTGCTTGGCCTAAAATTTAGATACTCATTTGCATACACGGCCCTGAAAAGATCAGTTCGTCTGCGATTCGAACAGGTAAATAACAAAAAATGAATAACCACATTATTTTTTATTGAACCAAACTTTTGTATTATCCTTAATGTTCTAAGTTGTGTGTTTCCAATTTCAGCCTCAACATAGACCAGGGCTCACAACCAGTTTTCAAACACAACATGCGCAGCCTGCAAGATGAGTTGTGAGTATAATTTTTAATGTTATAACAATCGCACTGTAATTTTTAAATAGCTTTAAAATAATTAAGCTTTTTCCCGTAAATTAGGTAGCACCATAATCATATTACATGTCGTGGTTTCTGAAAAACAAATTGGATGTACCCAAAGATTTTGGTGTTATAGACTTTTACTGTTTGATAAATGTATGATTTTGCTTCTTATTTGAAAAAGTGATGCTTTCAAGGCTGATAAACTTGAAATATGAAAGCTATTCGGCTTTTGGCCTTTGTTTGTCAATACATCTGTACGATCGGTAATTTCCGTAACCACTCGTAAAATTGTAGCAGACACAAGTTTTAATCACAATACTTATGTTTTCCACTTATATTCGACCACTTTCTTGTTCAATACCAATACAAAAATGATTTCAAAGCAATATTGTATTGATTTCAGCAAGGAACACCGTCTATAACCTCGAAAAAAAACTTTCCGAACTTTTTGGTTTACGATTTTTATTTTCTAAATAGCTTGCATAGAGCATGGCATTGAATGTTCTGCAAGATAAATGTCTCTACTTCTTGATTGGATGATTTCAAACTGTTTAATCCAATAAAAAAAGAGCTTTAAAACGTAATTTAGACCCATGTTAAGGGAGATAATAAAGAACCACTTTTTGGTTACTGCCGATTTGTGACATCACGAGTTGCATCCCTTGTTGTTTTATGCTATCTAAACTCTTAAATTTCTACAAATTGAAATATTGTTTTTCACAAGTCCCATGCGGCAGCCATTTGTAAACATTTACCTATTTAAATTCATCAAAGTAACTTGCCGGAAAATTAATGATGATTGTCCACGGCGTTCGTCTAAACTCTTTGATTGCTACAAATTGAAATATTGTTTTTCACGAGTCCCATGCGGCAGACATTTGTAAACATTAACCTATAGCTACATGTATCGATGAATTTCATTAGTTTAATTTATCTCCTTCAGCCAATCAAATAGCGCAGTTTATCACTTACAGTCAATGAAGCGTGCAAGTTTAGCCGGCGAAGGTTAGATCGTCAGTACACATGTCTGGGGGCTGATCACACAAACGACAGCTGTTTATGGCTTAATTAGGGGCATATGGCAGGAAATTCACAAGTGGATTGAAACTGTAAGGGGCTCATTTGTTTAGCTCACCTGAGCACAACTTGCTCATGGTGAGCTTTTGTGATCGCTTTTTGTCCGTCGTGCGTCGTCCGTCGTGCGGCGTCATTGTTTGACTTGTAAACTCTCTAGAGGCCACATTTATTGTCCAATCTTTATTAAATTTTGTCACAAGATTGGACTCAATGATACCTTGTATGAGTTCGAAAATGGTTGCGTTTGCTTGAAAAACATGGCTGCCAAAGGGCGGGGCATTTTTCCGTATATGGCTCAATATGGCTATATCGTTAAAGTACCTCTTCTCGAACCTCACCTCTTTTCGAACTTTTTATTTGTTTACATTTTATTCGCATTCGCGCATGCGCACTACGTCACCGTTTTTAGCTCACATGAGCACAACGTGCTCATGATGAGCTATTGTGATCGCCTTTTGTCCGTCGTGCGTTGTGCGTCGTCAACATTTACCTTGTTAACACTCTAAAGAAAACATTTATCGTTTAATCTTCATGAAACTTGGTTAGAACATGTGTCTTAATAATATCTTGGACGAGTTCGAAAATGGTTCCGGTTGGTTGAAAAACATGGCTGCCAGGGGGCGTGGCAGTTTTCCTAATATGGCTATAGTAAAACCTTGTTAACACTCTAGAAGTCACATTTTAAGTCCAATCTGCATGAAACTTGGTGGGAACATGTGTCCTAATAAAATCTTGGACGAGTTTGAAAATGGTTTCGGTTGATTGAAAAACATGGCCGCCAGGGGGCGTGGCAGTTTTCCTTATATGGCTATTGTAAAACCTTGTTTACACTCTAGAAGTCACATTTGTAGTCCGATCTTCATGAAACTTTGTCAGAACATGTGTCCCAATAATATCTTGGACGAGTTCGAAAATGGTTTTGGTTGGTTGAAAAATATGGCCGCCAGGGGGCGTGGCAGTTTTCCTTATATGGCTAAAGTAAAACCTTGTTAACACTCTAGAAGTCACATTTTTAGTCCAATCTTCATGAAACTTTGTCAAAACATGTGTCCCAATGATATCTTGGAGGAGTTTGAAAATGGTTCCAGTTGAATGAAAAACATAGCCGCCATGGGGCGGGGCAGTTTTCCTAATATGGCGTTACTGTATGGTAAAACCTTGTTAACACTCTAGAAGTCACATTTGTGTTCCAATGCTCATGAAACTTGGTCAGAATATTTAAACTAATAATATCTGGGATAAGTTCAAAAATAGTTGAGATCAGTTAAAAAACATGGCCGCAAGGGGGCGTGGCATTTTTCCTTAAATGGCTATTTACTACAAAACATTGTTAACACTCTAGAACTCACATTTATTATCCAATCTTTATGAAACTTGATCAGAACATTTGTTCTAACAATAGCTCGAGTAAGTTTGAAAATGGTTATGGTTCGTTGAAAAACATGACCGCCAGGGGGGTGGGGCAGTTGTCCTTATATGGTTTTAATGAAAACTTGTTAACACTATATTGGCAACATTTATTGGCCAATCTTCATGAGACTTGGTCAGAACATTTGTCCCAATGAAATTTTGCCAGAGATTGAAGCTGGGACATATGAGCTCAAAAACTAGGTCACAAAGTCAAATATAAAAACATGTTAAAAGTAACTTTTTTGGTCCAAAATAATCTTCATGAATCAGCTTGCATTTTTTTCAGAATGCTTTATTCAAAATGCAGTCTTTAGTTTTTAAATAATATTTATTTGTACAATAATTTACAGAGAAAGACAATCAGCTCGGGGGGGGGGGGGGGGGGTAACTTCCCAAATATTAGGGTAGGGGTGTCACGCTGAGACTTCCGAAATGTGACCCATTTTTATACCGGAACTCTGATAAAGTATGCCCATTTTGAAACAAGATTTTTTTTAAAGCATACCCATTTGTATACGATACCATTGAGAAAGTGGACCCATTTCAGTACAAGAATTTTGATAAACTGGACCCATTTGAATACTTGAATTTGATAAAGTGGACACAGTCAAGTTTCTGCATTTTTCCTGTTACTGAAATTTACTGTTTGATACCAATTTATATACAAGAATGACATTTATCACACCCATTTTGATACTGATACTTTCAAATCTTTGCATTTATATACAAGCAAATTTCTGATTTCAATACCCATATCTATACTGTACTTAGATGCTCAAAACCATACCCATATCTATAATTTCAGTCGAAAAAAACACCCCATAAAATCGGCACACCCCTATATACCCGTATGAAGGAAGTTACCACCCCCTCCCGGGACAATCTGGATCAAACATTTTCTTATTAAAAGTTAGTACTATGTCGACATGTATTTCACACTGCTGATACCAGAAAATAATGACATTCTCATTGAGTTAAATATTCAATTTAGTGTTGTGGTAAGAAAAAAAGCCTACCTTCCGACACACATTTAAATTAGATTACTGTTATATAGTCAATAGATTGAGTAAAAGTCCACCTTTCTGTCCTATAGACAGTCACATATAGAAATATATGTATATAACAGTTAAACACAGTTGTTTTTTTATAAAAATTCCCCCATTTACAAAAATTTCCCCTCCCTAGGGCTGCGGACCCCTCCCCCCAAAGTAGTGTGTGGGCCCTGCTTGGATGAGTTTAAAACTGGTTTTGGTTGCTTTAAAAACATGGCCACCAGGGGCGGGCATTTTTCCTTATATGGCTATATATGGCTTTAGTAAAACCTTTTTAACACTCTAGAGGCGACATTTATTGCTAAATCTTCATGAAATTTGTTCAGAAGATTGGTCTTAATGATATTTTAGATGAGTTTGAAAATAATTATGTTTGCTTAAAAAACATGGCTTCCAAGGGGCGGAGCATTTTTCCTTATATGGCTATAGTTAAGTCTTGTTAACACTATAGAGGCCACATTTATTGTCCGATCTTCATGAAACTTGGTCAGAAGATTCATCCCGATAATATCTTGGAAGAGTTCAAAAACGATGCCTGTTGGTTGAAAAAAAACATGGCAGCCAAGGGGCGGGGCATTTTGCCTTAGATGGCTAGCGTAAAACCTTGTTTACACTCTAGAGGCCACATTTATTTTCTAATCTTCATGCAACTTGGTCAGAATATTTGTCCCAATAATATCTTGTTATCTCAGGTTTTACATTCAGCATCCGCATAACTAAAATACAATACACATTACTATTTCTTGGGTAATCAATATCTCTTTTTGTTTGAGGTTGATAATTCCTTCAAGAAACCATAAAGTACAAAATACTCTGACCATAACACTTAAGTTACCTTTTTTATAAACCTCTCTTGGAATTTACTTTATAATCAATGTTTCAGTTGAGTACCTTTATACATAGAAATGTTAATGATTTTGAACTGAACTGGTTACACATTTCGGATAGACTACAGAAAGATTTGACAGCCCATCGAGATTAAGCTTGGGTATGCAAATGGTATGAAATGATTTCATCTACATGTATAACGTGGGCTTAGCGCAAAACGGTCGTAACTGACATTTTTTTACCAAAATGACTTTATTGCATATTTTGTACTATAATGTCAATATTAATAATCTGAAAAAATATTAAAGCTAATTCTGCTTTAAAAAATCCAAAAACCGTCATTTGGCAAAAGGTCGTATCTGAAAATGAAATTATTTTCGTTGCAAAACGGTCGTATCTGCAGTTGCAACCGTTTTGCACTGACAATGAATATAAACATTATAGTGTAATGGTACCAGTACCTAGCATGTCAAACTGTGATCATGGTACCAGTACATACCGAGGGGTGAAAGCGAAACAGCTCTAAGTGACATTTTTTCACAAAATGACTTTTTTTGTATATTTTGCATCGCAACATCCATGCCCATCATGTATTAAAATATCTTAGTTCCAGGCAATCAAATAAAAAGTAAAATTGAAATTTGTCCAAAAGCTCTTAGTGAAGTTTAATTATTTTTTTAGTGCGAAAAGGCTCTATTTGCAGTGAAGTGCTACTTAGAGCTCTTTCGCATTCAGGTTGTTGATGTCAAGATAATTCTAAATGACACTTTTATCAATTATTGAGGAACATATTTTCAATAAAAAATATATTTGTATTTGAAAAACCTCCTGAACAGATAATATTATGTAACTGATGAAACAATAAGAAAAAATATTGATAAAATTATGCACTAAGACCTTTTTCGACTAATTTTTCTGTATTTTTTTAATTTTCCTTAATTATTTTGTGTTGTATAACATATTTGATAAACTTTTTGACAACCTTTATATAAGGGTTTTATGGCTATTTCAAATTATATTTTATACATACCTGTCTATACTTAAAACACTAAAGCTAATTGAAACCTTAATTGCATAAAAGCTAGTTGAAGTAAGTATGAATTTCAAGGCGATGTGATCCTTGTTTCACCCTCTTTCTAGTTCTGTATGTAAAACAATTTATTTTGTGACAAAACCACGAAGAATAAACTCATTAAAGTGTGTTGCGTTAAGAATTTTAAGTTGTGTAAATGTCAGATACTTTTATATATTTCTATTTTGCTCTCTCGTGAAAAATGCGTTCAGAATTACCGAGAACCTAGTTAGTTGTATGCATAGACAGTGAAACATATTTATTAACATTTCTCAATAAATAAATAGTAACAAACATGAATGTAAATTAGTTGTTTTTGTGGTATTTACAAACACTAATTTGTAACTGAGGTGAGATGTTAAGAAGTTGGTCAATCCATTAATAACTTTTTTGGAAAGATGTGAATTTGTAGGAAACTGTGCTCATAACTCTGCTGCTATGATGTAACTTTAAAGATTACCATGCTGGTGAATTGTAATGTGGTTGGTTACCATTCTAGTGATATGTTATTTTATTGGTAACTGAGATGGTGAATTGTGGATCACTAGTAAACCATTCTGGCGTTGTGTGATTTGGTTGCTTACTGTGTTAGTGAAATGTGAATCCTTATGTAACCATTCAAATGTGATGTGATTCGGTTGGTAACTGAGATGGTGAAATGTGAATCAGTATGTTACCATTCTGGTGAGATGTGATAAGGTTGCTTACTGTGTTGGTGAAATGTGAATCCTTAGGTAACCATTCTGGTGTGATGTGATTAGGTTGGTAACTGAGATGCTGAAATGTGAATCTGTAGGTTACCATTCTGGTGTGATGTGATAAGGTTGCTTACTGTGTTGGCGAAATGAGAATCCGTAGGTAACCATTCTGGTGTGACGTGATTCGGTTGGTAACTGAGATGCTGAAATGTGAATCTGTAGGTTACCATTCTGGTGTGATGTGATTCGGTTGGTAAATGAGATGGTGAAATGTGAATCAGTAGGTAACCATTTTTGTGTGATGTGATTTGGTTGCTTACTGTGTTGGTGAAATGAGAATCCGTAGGTAACCATTCTGGTGTGATGTGAATCGGTTGGTAACTGAGATGGTTAAATGTGAATCAGTAGGTAACCATTCTGGTGTGATGTGATTTGGTTGCTTACTGTGTTGGTGAAATGAGAATCGGTAGGTCAACATTCTGGTGCGATGTGATTTGGTTAGTAAATGAGATTGTGAAATGTGAATCCTTAGGTAACCATTCTGGTGTGATGTGATTTGGTTGCTTACTGTGTTGGTGAAATGTGAATCAGTAGGTAACCTTTCTGATGTGATGTTATTCGGTTGGTAATTGAGATGGTGAAATGTGAATCAATAGGTAACCATTCTGGTGTGATGTGATTTGGTTGCCTACTGTGTTAGTAAAATGAGAATCAGTAGGTAACCATTCTGGTGTGATTAAATTCGGTTGGTAACTGAGATGGTGAAATGTGAAGCAGAAGGTAACCATTCTGGTGTGATGTGATTGGGTCTCTTACTGTGTTTGTGAAAGGAGAATCCATAGGCAACAATTCTGGTGTGATGTGATTCGGTTGGTAACTGAAATGTGAATCAATAGGTTACCATTCTGGTGTGATGTGATTCGGTTGGTTACTGATCTGGGTAATTGTGAATCAGTAGGTAACCATTCTGGTGTGATGTGATTCGGTTGGTAACTCTGCTAAGGGATGATCATCAGTTAGTTTTTATTCTGGTATGATGTGATTTGCTTGGTATCGGTTCCAGTGGATGTAAATCAGCAGGTTACAATTCTGATGAGATGTAATCAAACAACTGAATGTTGTCAATTTGTGCAAATTACAATATTTTGTAAATTTGCTAATTATTGCCTTATAACAGTTCAGTTACCTATCTAAGTAATGCAATACCCCTTCTAAAAATACTAGGTGTGTTATGTATTATACAACGTACAACACCATGCTAATACTTATTATTGTACATCTTTAAAAATATAAAGTTGTAAATAACTTTCCCATAACGTTCGTTGTTTAATGGACTTGACTGCCTACAAAATAAGTCCAAGATCTGCCAAAGTATTAATTAATATAACAAATATGATAAATATAGACTAATGATGGATAAATCAACATTGAATTCCAATATGTGTTTCAAGAAGGAATGAAAAAATTAAGGTTCAATCAAATTTGTTGATACAATTCACTTTTTCTAACATGTTACTGATTGTTGGAAACGCACACAACATCTACTATACTTTCGTCAAAGTGTATCTCGTTATTGTTTTTGTAAAACAGTACAATATAAAAAAAATCCATTAAGTGTTTTTGGGACATTTGATTACAAACAATTGCAAAAAAAAAGTATTTAGAATAAAATAAGATAAATTGTCAATTTGACCTTTTCAACACTATTAAATGATATAAGATGTGACAGTATTTTTATGCTATCTGTTTAAAGCAAAATGTTTCTAAGTAACAATATGTCTAAATATATTTCAAAATACTCATATTAAGAATGAAAGGAGTATTTAATTTAAAAAATATGCAATAAAGTGAGAATTTTCAATACTTTTCAATTCACTTTATGTCACTTAGAACTTTTCACTCTGAAAAATAAGTTGAAAAACATATTTTTTCAGTGCGAAAAGGTTCTAAGTGCCATTTGTTGCATTTAATGTATAATATTCTTAGTTTCAAAATGTAGAAAGTATTGCATATGAAATAAATACTGTAAATTGATCATTAAACGTTGTTTTAAAATCACTTAGAACTTTTTCACTCTTAACTTTAAGTAAAAAAAATTGAAATTTTAGTGCGAAAAAGGTCTAAGTGACATTTTTTTTCCAATAACTTCTTTATTTGTGAAAATACAAACATGTTTAAAAAATTGTGATTATAGCAGACTATTCTCTATATAACTTTACATTTTAAAGCCTTCATTGTTTGAATTGTTTCTTCTGATACAGTTTTTAAAACCTTCTCCTGAACATTTTGAAAAATGCACTTAGAGCTGTTTCGCTTTCACCCCTCGATACAGACTGAGACAATGCTGTGATTTTTGTAACACATTGGGAAAAGTATCGGTACCAGCCCAATTCGGAAAATTGTGCGAGAAAAAAATAGAAATTGAGAAATTGGTGTATTTGATGTTTCGCTCCCAAATATTAAATAATTGATAATTAAATTTTGTCAAGTTGTCAATATTATATTAACTTAAGTTCAAGCCATAGAGCTGCATAGGAAAACTAATTAAAAGTTGCATTGTTTATTAGTTTTCTTCAATTAGGAATTTTTTTGACAGCCATTGGGAAATTTGTAGTTTTTTCCTAATTGGAAAAATGCCATTTTCCGGTACTTTATAAAAATGAAAAATATCGCTGCAATTGTACCAGTACGTAGTAAGTCAGACTGTGAAAATGGTTTCGGTATGTATAATGTTAGACGGTGACAATGATACCAGAACGTAGCATGTTGGACTGTGACAATGGTACCAGTGGATAGCATGTCAGACTGTGACAATGGTACTAGAAACGTAGCATGTCAGACTGTGACAATGGTTCCAGTACCTAGCAGTTAAGACAGTGACAGAGTTCCAGTAAGTAGGCAGTTCAGACTGAGACAATATACCAGTACATAGCATGTCAGACATTTACTATTAAATCAGTAGTAGCATGTCATACTTTGACAATTATACCAGTACGTAGCCATGTCAGACAGTGACAATTATACCAGTATGTAGCATGTCCAATGGTGACACTGCATGGTACAAGGCTCAGTATCTGAGACTGTGATAATGGTACCAGTACATGGCATGTCAGACTGTGACAATGATACAATACGTAGCTTGTCAGACTGTTACAATTATACCAGTATGTACTATGTCAGACTGTGACAAGTATACCAGTACGTAGAACATTAGACTGTAACCAATTATACCAGTATGTAGCATGTGAGACTGTGACATTGGTACCACTACGTATCTTGTCAGACCTGTGACAATTATACCAGTAGGTAGTAGTCAGACGTGACAATGGTACCACTATGTAGCATGTCAGGCTGTGACAATTATAACTAGTATATGGCATGTCGGGCTGTGATATGGCACCAGTACGTAGCATGTCAGACTGTGACAATGGTACCGGTATGTATTATGTTCAACTGTGACAATCGTGCCAGTATGTAGCATGACAGACTATGACAATTTTACCAGTATGTAACATGTGAGGACTGTGACAATGGTACCAGTACATAGCATGTGAGACTGTGACATGGTACCAGTAAGTTATTTAACATGTAAGACTGTGACAATTTTACTAGTATGTAGCATGTGAGACTGACAATGGTACCAGTATGTTACATGTCAGTCTGTGACAATTTAACCAATTTGTAGCATGTGAGACTGTGACAATGGTACCAGTATGTAGCATGTGAGACTGTGACAATTATACCAGTGCGTAGCATCTGAGACTGTGACAATGGTACCAGTATGTAGCATGGTAGACTGTGAAAATGGTACCAGTACGTAGCATGTCAGACTGTGACAATGATACCAGTATGTAGCATGTCAGACTGTTACAATTAAACCAGTATGTGGCATGTCAGACCGTGACAATGGTACCAGTATGTAGTATGTCAGACTGTGACAATTTACCAGTACGTACGTAGCTTGTCAGACTGTGACAATTATACCAGTACGTATAATGTGAGACTGTGACAATGGTACCAGTGCGTAGCATGTCAAACTGAGACAATGCTACCAGTATGTAGCATGCAGACTGTGACAATGGTACCAGTACGTAGCATGTCAGACTGTACAATGGTACCAGTACGTAGCATGTCAGACTGTTACAATGGTACCAGTATGTAGCATGACAGACTGTTACAATTGTACAAGTATGCGGCATGTCAGACTGTGACAATGCTACCCACTACGTACCTGTTGAGTGTGTGACAATGCTACCGGTATGTATATGTTAGACTGTGAACCAATGGTACCAATACGTGGCACTGTCAGAAAGTTGGGTGATGAAATGCATACCAGGAGAAACGTAGATGTCAGATGTGACAATGGAACCAGTATGTGGCATGTCAGAC